>NW_028167248.1:0-16302 GCF_963513975.1 Fringilla coelebs
GTATAAACCAGTAAAAACCAGTGTGGACCAGCGCTGCCGCAGTGCGAAACCCTTGCGGGCCAGGGCGGCCCGAGCGCAGCCGAGCCTCCCGCTCCTTACGGCCCTTCTCTCTGCAAAACAGACCAGTATAAACCAGTATGGACCGGTATGGACCAGTATGGACCAGTATGGACCAGTATGAACCAGTATGGACCAGTATGGACCAGTATCAACCAGTATGGACTGGTATGGACCAGTATGGACCAGCATAAACCAGTATGGACCAGTATGGACCAGCGCAGCCGAGCCTCCCGCTCCTTACGGCCCTTCTCCCTCAGAGAGAAAACCAGTATGGACCATTATAAACCAGTATGGACCAGGATGGACCAGTATAAACCAGTATGGACCAGCACAGCCACGCCTTGCGCTCCCTGCGGCCCTTCTCCCTGTAAAAACCAGTACAGACCAGTATAAACCAGTACAAACCAGTACCTGCAGCTGTTCTCACAGCTGGCTCCACTCCCTGGGGCCATTCCCAGTACAGACCAGTACAAACCAGTACAAACCAGTATCCCCAGTACCTGCAGCTGTTCTCACAGCTGGCTCCGCTCCCTGGGGCCATTCCCAGTACAAACCAGTACAGACCAGTACAAACCAGTATCCCCAGTACCTGCAGCTGTTCTCACAGCTGGCTCCGCTCCCTGGGGCCATTCCCAGTACAGACCAGTACAGACCAGTACAAACCAGTATCCCCAGTACCTGCAGCTGTTCTCACAGCTGGCTCCGCTCCCTGGGGCCATTCCCAGTACAAACCAGTACAGACCAGTACAAACCAGTATCCCCAGTACCTGCAGCTGTTCTCACAGCTGGCTCCGCTCCCTGGGGCCATTCCCAGTACAGACCAGTACAGACCAGTACAAACCAGTACAAACCAGTACAGACCAGTACAAACCAGTACAGACCAGTACAGACCAGTACAGACCAGTACAAACCAGTATCCCCAGTACCTGCAGCTGTTCTCACAGCTGGCTCTGCTCCTTGGGGCCATTCCCAGTACAGACCAGTACAAACCAGTACAAACCAGTACCTGCAGCTGTTCTCACAGCTGGCTCCGCTCCCTGGGGCCATTCCCAGTACAGACCAGTACAAACCAGTACAAACCAGTATCCCCAGTACCTGCAGCTGTTCTCACAGCTGGCTCCGCTCCCTGGGGCCATTCCCAGTACAAACCAGTACAAACCAGTACAGACCAGTACAAACCAGTATCCCCAGTACCTGCAGCTGTTCTCACAGCTGGCTCCACTCCCTGGGGCCATTCCCAGTACAGACCAGTACAGACCAGTACAGACCAGTACAAACCAGTACAAACCAGTACCTGCAGCTGTTCTCACAGCTCTCTCCGCTCCCTGGGGCCATTCCCAGTACAAACCAGTACAGACCAGTACAAACCAGTATCCCCAGTACCTGCAGCTGTTCTCACAGCTGGCTCCACTCCCCCACTCGTCGGTGCCATCGCAGCAATCTGGGGGGGAGGGGGGGATCAAAACAGCCCCAAAATCCCCCAAAATCCCCCCAAAATTCCCCCAGGATCCCCCAAAATCCCCTCAAACCCCCACGGGACCCCCCAAAATCCCCCCTGGACCCCTCAAATCTCCCCAGAACCCCCCTAAAATCCCCCCCGGACCCCCCAAATCCCCCCCAAATCCCCCCAGGACCCCCCAAATCCCCTCAGGACCCCCCAGATCCCCCCAATCCCCCCCAAATCCCCCCCAATCCCCCCAGGACCCCCCAAATCCCCCCAGGACCCCCCAAATCCCCTCCCAGACACCCCAAATCCACCCAAGCCCTCCCCAAATCTCCCCCAGGACCCCTCCCAGACACCCCAAATCCCCCCAAATCCCCCCCAAATCCCCTCCAGACCCCCCCAAATCCCCCCAGGACCCCCCAAATCCCCCCCAAACCCCCCCCAAATCCCCCCAAGCCCCCAGCCCCACCGCAGACGCCGTCGTTGACGTGTGCCGCGGGGATGCTGCGGGGCCGGTGCCCGGCGTTGGTGCAGTGGAAGCGCCCGTTGGGGCAGGCAGGGGTCCCTGGGGGGGTTTGGGGGGATCCCCTCAGTCTGGGGGGGCACCCAGAGAGGATTTGGGGACCCCTCCTCAAAATTTCGGGGGGTGGGAAGGTTCTAGAAAGGCCCTGGGGTCCCTCAAAGTGAGCCAGGGGTCAGTTCGGCAGGGGTTTGGTTGAGGTTTGGGGGTCCTTGGGGGGATTTGGGGGTCACCCTCAGTTTGGGGGTCCCTAGGGGATTTGGGGGATCCCCTCAGTCTGGGGGGGCACCCAGAGAGACTTTGGGGACCCCTCCCCAAAATTTGGGGGGCTGGGAAGGTTCTAGAAGGGCCCTGGGGGGAGAAATTGGGGTCCCGAAAAGTGAGGAGGGGATTGGGAGAGGGGGGGTTTGAGAGGTTTGGGGGTCCCTGGGGGGATTTGGGGGATCCCTGGGGGGATTTGGGGGATCCCTGGGGGGATTTTGGGGGGTCCTGAGGGGATTTTGGGGGGTCCTGAGGAGATTTTGGGGGGTCCTGAGGGGATTTTGGGGGGTCCCAGGTGATACTGGGGTCCCGTAAAGTGAGGAGGGGGCTCTAAGGTGGAGGTTTAGGGTCCCTGGGGGGATTTGGGGGGATCCCCTCAGTCTGGGGGGGCACCCAGAGGGGCTTTGGGGACCCCTCCCCAAAATTTGGGGGGGTGGGAAGGTTCTAGAAGGGCCCTGGGGGGAGAAATTGGGGTCCCGAAAAGTGAGGAGGGGGCTCTAAGGGGGGGAGATTTTGGAGGTTTGGGGGTCCCTGGGGGGATTTGGGGGATCCCCTCAGTCTGGGGGGGCACCCAGAGAGGATTTGGGGACCCTTCCCCAAAATTTGGGGGGCTGGGAAGGTTCTAGAAAGGCCCTGGGGGGAGAAATTGGGGTCCCAAAAAGCGAGGAGGGGATTGGGAGACGGGGGGGTTTGAGAGGTTTGGGGGTCCCTGGGGGGATTTGGGGGATCCCCTCAGTCTGGGGGGGCACCCAGAGAGGATTTGGGGACCCCTCCCCAAAATTTGGGGGGCTGGGAAGGTTCTAGAAGGGCCCTGGGGTCCCTCAAAGTGAGCCAGGGGTCAGTTCGGGAGGGGTTTGGTTGAGGTTTGGGGGTCCCTGGGGGGATTTGGGGGGTCCTGAGGGGATTTTGGGGGGTCCTGAGGGGATTTGGGGGGTCCTGGAGAGATTTTGGGGATCCTGAGTGGATTTTGGGGAGTCCTGAGGGGATTTTGGGGGGCCCTGAGTGGATTTTGGGGATCCTGAGGGATTTTGGGGAATCCCAAGGTGGATTTTGGGGATCCCAAAGTGGATTTTAGGGTCCCTGGAGTGGATTTTGGGGGGTCCCAGGGTGGTCTTGGGGGATCCCTGTGGGGTTTTTTGGGGTGGATTTTGGGGTTTTTGGGGTTCCCATGATCTGGGGGGGGGTTTGGGGGGAGTTTTGGGGTTTTTGGGGCATTTTTGGGGGTTCCTTGTGGGTTTTTTGGGGCAGTTTTGGGGTTTTTGGGGCAATTTTGGGGTGGATTTTGGGGATTCCCTGTGGGGTTTTTGGGGTGGATTTTGGGGTTTTTGGGGCAGTTTTGGGGTTTTGGGGTTCCCGAGTTCATTTTTGGGGTTCCCAGGCTCCCACCAGGCTCGTCAGAGCCGTCCTGGCAGTCGCAGTTCTGGGGTTTTTGGGGCGGTTTTGGGGTGGATTTTGGGGATTCCCTGTGGGGTTTTTGGGGTGGATTTTGGGGTTTCCTTTGGGGTTTTTGGGGTGGATTTTGGGGTTTTTGGGGCAGTTTGGGGTTTTTGGGGTTTTTGGGGGTCCTGAGTTCATTTTTGGGGGTCCCAGGCTCCCACCAGGCTCGTCAGACCCGTCCCTGCAGTCGCAGTTTTGGGGTTCCCTCTGGGGCAGTTCTGGGGTGGATTTTGGGGTTCCCTGTGGGGTTTTTGGGGCAGTTTTGGGGTTTATGGGGTTCCCACGCCCTGGGGGGGTTTTGGGGTTCCCAAATTCATTTTTGGGGTTCCCAGGCTCCCACCAGGCTCGTCAGACCCATCCTGGCAGTCGCAGTTTTGGGGTTTTTGGGGCGGTTTTGGGATGGATTTTAGGGTGGATTTTGGGGTTCCCTGTGGGGTTTTTGGGGCAGTTTTGGGGCAGTTTGGGGTTTTTGGGGTTTTTGGGGTTCCCGAGTTCATTTTTGGGGTTCCCAGGCTCCCACCAGGCTCGTCAGACCCGTCCTGGCAGTCGCAGTTTTGGGGTTCCCTGTGGGGCAGTTCTGGGGTGGATTTTGGGGTTCCCTGTGGGGTTTTTGGGGCAGTTTTGGGGTTTTGGGGTTTTTGGGGGTCCCGAGTCCATTTCTGGGGTGTTTTTGGGGTTCCCAGGCTCCCACCAGGCTCGTCAGAGCCGTCCTGGCAGTCGCAGTTTTGGGGTTTTTGGGGCAGTTTTGGGGCAGTTTTGGGGCAGTTTTGGGGTGGATTTTGGGGATTCCCTTTGGGGTTTTTGGGGTTTTTGGGGGTCCCAAATCCATTTTTGGGGTTCCCAGGCTCCCACCAGGCTCGTCAGAGCCGTCCTGGCAGTCGCAGTTTTGGGGTTTTTGGGGCGGTTTTGGGGCAGTTTTGGGGTGGATTTTGGGGATTCCCTGTGGGGTTTTTGGGGCTGTTTTGGGGTTTTTGGGGCAGTTTTGGGGTTTTTGGGGTTCCCACGATCTGGGGGGGTTTTTGGGGGTCCCAAATTCATTTTTGGGGGTCCCGAGTTCATTTTTGGGGTTCCCAGGCTCCCACCAGGCTCGTCAGACCCGTCCTGGCAGTCGCAGTTTTGGGGTTTTTGGGGCCGTTTTGGAGCAGTTTTGGGGATTCCCTGTGGGGTTTTTTGGGGTGGATTTTGGGGTTTTTGGGGTTCCCACGCCCTGGGGGGGTTTTTGGGGGTCCCAAATCCATTTTTGGGGGTCCCAGGCTCCCACCAGGCTCGTCAGACCCGTCCTGGCAGTCGCAGTTCTGGGGTTGTTTCGGGGGCAGTTTTGGGGTGGATTTTGTGGATTCCCTGTGGGGTTTTTGGGGCGGTTTTGGGGTTTTTGGGGTTTTTGGGGTTCCCAAATCCATTTTTGGGGTTCCCAGGCTCCCACCAGGCTCGTCAGACCCGTCCTGGCAGTCGCAGTAGTCGTCGTTGACCCAGGCGAAGTCGATGGAGCCGGAGCCGTCCAGGCAGCGGAACGGCCCCGAGGGGTCGTAGAACGGCAGCTCTGGGGGATTGGGGAGAATTTGGGCAAATTTGGGTGAATTTGGGGATTTTGAGGATTTTGGGGATTTTGGGGATTTTAGGGAGGTTTGGGGAAAATTTAGGGGGGGGTTTGGGGAGATTCTGGGAAAATTTGGGGGAAATTTGGGGATTTAGGGGGAATTTTAGGGGGATTTGGGGGGAATTTGGAGAAAATTAGGGAGGATTTGGGGAGGTTTTGGGGGAATTTGGGGAAATTCGGGGATTTTGGGGAGGTTTGGGGAAAATTTAGGGAGGGGTTGGGGAGATTCTGGGGAAATTTGGGGAGATTTGGGCAAATTTGGGCGATTTTGGGGAGGTTGGGGGAAAATTTAGGGGGATTTTGGGGAGATTTGGAGAAAAATAGGGAGGATTTGGGGAGATTTTGGGGGAAATTGGGGGGGAATTTGGGCAAATTTGGGGAAATTTGGGGATTTTGGGGAGGTTTGGGGAAAATTTAGGGGGATTTTGGGGGAATTTGGGGAAAATTGGGGGGGAATTTTGGGGAAAGTGGGGGGAAATTGGAAGGAAATTTGGGGAAATTGGAAAAAATGGGGGGATTTGGACAAATTTGGGCAAATTTGGGGATTTTGGGGAGGTTTGGGGAAAATTTGGGGGGGTTTGGGGAGATTCTGGGAAAATTTGGGGAAATTTGGAGGAAATTTGGGGGATTTGGAGGAAATCTGGAGAAAATGAGGGGGGATTTGAGGAGATTTAGGGGAAATTGGGAGGAAATTTGGGGAAATTGGAAAAATTGGGGGGATTTGGGGAAATTTTGGGGAAATTTGGGCAAATTTGGGGATTTTGGGGAGGTTTGGGGAAAATTTAGGGGGATTTGGGGGGATTCTGGGAAAATTTGGGGAAAATTTGGGGATTTTGGAGGAATTTTAGGGGGATTTGGGGGGAATTTGGAGAAAATTAGGGAGGATTTGGGGAGGTTTTGGGGGAATTTGGGGAAATTCGGGGATTTTGGGGAGGTTTGGGGAAAATTTAGGGAGGGGTTGGGGAGATTCTGGGGAAATTTGGGGAGATTTGGGCAAATTTGGGCGATTTTGGGGAGGTTGGGGGAAAATTTAGGGGGATTTTGGGGAGATTTGGAGAAAAATAGGGAGGATTTGGGAAGATTTTGGGGGAAATTGGGGGGGAATTTGGGCAAATTTGGGGAAATTTGGGGATTTTGGGGAGGTTTGGGGAAAATTTAGGGGGATTTGGGGGGAATTGGGGGGGAATTTTGGGGAAAGTGGGGGGAAATTGGGAGGAAATTTGGGGAAATTGGAAAAAATGGGGGGATTTGGACAAATTTGGGCAAATTTGGGGATTTTGGGGAGGTTTGGGGAAAATTTGGGGGGGTTTGGGGAGAATATGGGAAAATTTGGGGGAAATTTGGGGGAAATTTGGAGGAAATTTGGAGAAATTTGGGGGAAATTTGGGGGATTTGAGAAGATTTTGGGGAAATTTGGGCAAATTTGGGGATTTTGGGGAGGTTTGGGGAAAATGAGAGGGGATTTTGGGGGAATTTGGGGGGGTTTGGGGGGAATTTAGGGAGGTTTTGGGGGAAATTGGAGAAAATTAGGGGGAATTTGGGGAGATTTTGGGGAAATTTGGGCAAATTTGGGGTGAAATTTGGGCAAATTTGGGGATTTTGGGGGAAATCTGGGGATTTTGGGGAGGTTTGGGGAAAATTTGGGCAAATTTGGGGATTTTGGGGAGGTTTGGGGAAAATTTAGGGGGGTTTGGGGGAATTTGGAGAAAATTAGGGAGGATTTGGGAAGATTTTGGGGGAATTTGGGGGAAATTGGGGGGGGAATTTGGGGAAATTTGGGGATTTTGGGGAGGTTTGGGGAAAATTTAGGGCGATTTTGGGGAGATTTGGGGAAAATTTGGGGAGATTTGGGCAAATTTGGGCGATTTTGGGGAGGTTGGGGGAAAATTTAGGGGGGTTTTGGGGAGATTTGGGGGAAATTTGGGGAGATTTGGGCAAATTTGGGCGATTTTGGGGAGGTTGGGGGAAAATTTAGGGGGATTTTGGGGAGATTTGGAGAAAAATAGGGAGGATTTGGGAAGATTTTGGGGGAAATTGGGGGGGAATTTGGGCAAATTTGGGGAAATTTGGGGAAATTTGGGGATTTTGGGGAGGTTTGGGGAAAATTTAGGGGGATTTTGGGGGAATTTGGGGGGAATTGGGGGGGAATTTTGGGGAAAGTGGGGGGAAATTGGGAGGAAATTTGGGGAAATTGGAAAAAATGGGGGATTTGGGCAAATTTGGGCAAATTTGGGGATTTTGGGGAGGTTTGGGGAAAATTTGGGGGGGTTTGGGGAGATTCTGGGAAAATTTGGGGGAAATTTGGAGAAATTTGGGGGAAATTTGGGGGATTTGAGGAGATTTTGGGGAAATTTGGGCAAATTTGGGGATTTTGGGGAGGTTGAGGGAAAATTTAGGGGGATTTTGGGGAATTTGGAGAAAATTAGGGAGGATTTGGGGAGATTTTGGGGGAAATTGGGGGGGAAATTTGGGGAAATTGGAAAAATTGGGGGGATTTGGGGCAAATTTGGGGAAATTTGGGCAAATTTGGGGATTTTGGGGAGGTTGGGGGAAAATTTAGGGGGGGTTTTGGGGAGATCCTGGGGAAATTTGGAGAAATTTGGAGGAAATTTGGGGGATTTGAGGAGATTTAGGGGAAATTGGGGGGAAATTGGGAGGAAATTTGGGGAAATTGGAAAAATTGGGGGGATTTGGGGAAATTTTGGGGAAATTTGGGGGTTTTGGGGAGGTTTGAGGGAATTTGGGGGAAATTTGGGGGAGTTTGAGGGGGTTTGGGGGGAATTTGGGGTGGTTGGGGAGGCTTTGAAGGGGTTTGAGGGGAAATTTGGGGGGGTTTGAGGGGGATTTTGGGGGGGATTTGGGGATTTTGAAGGGATTTGGGAAAACCTGAGGGAAATTTGGGTGGGGTATGAGAGGGATTTGGGGGAAATTTGGGAATTTTGAAGAAATTTGGGGGGATTTGGGGGGTTTGAGGGGGGGTTTGGGGGAATCTGGGGATTTGGGGGAAGTTTGAGGAGATTTGAGGGAAATTTGGAGAAATTTGGGGAGATTTGAGGGGGTTTGAAGGGATATGGGAGGAATTTGGGGGGGATTTGAGGGGGTTTGGGGGATTTGGGGGGATTTTGGGGAAATTTGGGGAGGTTTGGGGGGAAATTGGGGATTTTGGGGGGGTTTGGGGGGATTTTGGGGAGATTTGGGGAAATTTTGGGGGAGTTTGGGGGGACTTGAGGGGGATTTTGGGGAGGATTGGGGGAAATTTGGGGGGTTTAGGAGGATTTGGGGTGGATTTGGGAGGATTTTGGGGCGATTTGGGGCCATTTTGGGGAGGATTTGAGGGGTTTGGGTGGGATTTTGGGGGTTTGGGGGTTCAGGGTGATTTTGGGGTGATTTCTGGGGATTTTGGGGCGATTGGGGGGATTTTGGGGAGGATTTGAGGGGTTTTGGGGGGATTTTGGGGGATTTGGGGGAGGATTTGAGGGGTTTTTGGGGGGATTTGGGGGTTTGGAGGTTCAGGGTGATTTTGGGGTGATTTCTGGGGATTTTGGGGGATTTGGGGGCAGATTTGAGGGGTTTTGTGGGGGATTTGGGGGTTTGGGGGCTCAGGGTGATTTTGGGGTGATTTCTGGGGATTTTGGGGGATTTGGGGGCAGATTTGAGGGGTTTTGTGGGGGATTTGGGGGTTTGGGGGTTCAGGGTGATTTTGGGGTGATTTCTGGGGATTTTGGGGGGATTTGGGGGGATTTTGGGGAGATTTGAGGGGATTTTGGGGAGGATTTGAGGGGTTTGGGGTGGGATTTTGGGGGATTTTGGGGCGATTTTGGGGGATTTTGGGGAGGATTTGAGGGGTTTTGGGTGGGATTTGGGGGGTTTGGGGGCTCAGGGTGATTTTGGGGTGATTTCTGGGGATTTTGGGGCGATTTTGGGGCAGATTTGAGGGGTTTTGGGTTGGATTTGGGGGGTTTGGGGGTTCAGGGTGATTTTGGGGTGATTTCTGGGGATTTTGGGGCGATTTTGGGGCAGATTTGAGGGGTTTTGGGGTGATTTGGGGGTTTGGGGGCTCAGGGTGATTTTGGGGGGATTTCTGGGGATTTTGGGGTCACTCACGGCTCAGGGCCACCCCCCGGGGCCGTGGCACCGTCACCTCGGGGCTCCCAGCCAGGGCCAGGGGCAGCAGCAGCAGCAGGGGCAGCATGGCTGGCCTGGGGAAACTGAGGCACAGAGCCCAAATTCCCTCAAATTCGCCTCAAAATATTGAGTTCCAGCTCAAAATCCCTCAAATCCACCCCAAATCCACCTCAAAATACTCAAATCCATCTCAAAATATTTAATTCCAGCTCAAAATCCCTCAAATCCACCCCAAACTCCCTCAAATCCATCTCAAAATATTTAATTCCATCTCAAAATCCCTTAAATCCACCCCAAAATCCCTCAAATTCACCTCAAAATCCTCAAATCCACCCAAAATCCACCCCCAAATCCCTCAAATCCATCTCAAAATCCCTCAAATCCACCCCAAAATCCCTCAAATTCCCTCAAATCCATCTCAAAATATTTAATTCCACCCCAAATTCCCTCAAATCCACCCCAAAATCACTCAATTCGACCCCAAAATCCCTCAAATCCACCCCAAATTCCCTCAAATGCACCCAAAATCCCTCAAATCCACCCCAAAATCCCCAGAAATCACCCCAAAATCCTTCAAAACCACCCCAAAATCCCTCTAATCCATCTCAAAATCCCTCAAATCCACCCCAAAATCCCTCAAATTCCCTCAAATCCATCTCAAAATATTTAATTCCATCCCAAAATCCCTCAAATCCACCCCAAAATCCATAAAATCCACCTCAAATTCTCTCAAATCCACCTCAAAATCCTCAAATCCATCTCAAAATATTTAATTCCATCTTGAAATTCCTCAAAACTACCCGAAAATCACTCAATTCGACCCCAAAATCCTTCAAATCCACCTCAAAACCTTTCAAATCCACCCCAAAATCCTCAAATCCATCTCAAAATATTTAATTCCATCCCAAAATCCCTCAAATCCACCCCAAAATCACTCAATTCGACCCCAAAATCCCTCAAATCCACCCCAAATTCCCTCAAATCCACCCCAAAATCCCTCTAATCCATCTCAAAATACTCAAATCCATCTCAAAATCCTCAAATCCACCCCAAAATCCCTCAAATCCACCCCAAAAATCCCTCAAATCCACCCCAAAAATCCACAAAGTCCCCTTTAAAAGCCCAAAAATCCCCTTCAAACCCCCCAATTCCCCTTTAAACCCCCCAAAATCGCATTTAAACTTCCCAAAATCCCCTCTAAACCCCCCAAAACCCCTCAGATCCCCCCTCAGACCCCCCAAAATCCCCAAAATCCTCAAAAATCCACAAAAATCCTCAAAAAATCCCCTTTAAACACCCAAAACCCCTCAGGATCCCCCCTCAGAACCCTCAAAAAATCCCCAAATTCTCCCCAAAAATCCCCTCTAAACACCCCAAAATCTCCTCTAAACCCCCCCAAACCCCTCAGATCCCCTCTCAGACCCCCCAAAAATCCACAAAATCCTCAAAAATCCCCAAAAATCCCCTTTAAACCCCCAAAATCCTCTTTAAACACCCCAAAACCCCTCAGGACCCCCCTCACACCCGCCCTCAGACCCCTCAAAATCCCCTTTAAACCCCCCCAAAATCCCCAAATTCTCCCCAAAAATCCCCTTTAAACACCCAAAATCCCCTCTAAACCCCCAAAACCCCTCAGATCCCCCCTCAGAACCCCCCAAAATCACCAAAATCCCCTTTAAACACCCAAAACCCCTCAGGACCCCCCTCACACCCGCCCTCAGACCCCTCAAATTCCCCTTTAAACCCCCCCAAAATCCCCAAATTCTCCCCAAAGATCCCCTTTAAACACCCCAAATCCCCTCTAAACCCCCCAAAACCCCTCAGATTCGTTCTCAGGCCCCCCAAAATTCCCCAAAATCCCCCAAAATCCTCAAAAATCCCCAAAATCCCCCCCAAAAATCCCCTTTAAACACCCCCAAACCCTCAGGAACCCCCTCAGATCCTCCCTCAGAACCCTCAAAAATCCACAAAAATCCCCAAATTTCCCCCAAAATCCCTTCTAAACCCCCCAAAACCCCTCAGATCCCCTCTCAGACCCCCCAAAAATCCCAAAATCCCCCCAAAAACCCCAAAATTCCCCCAAATCTCCCCGAACCCGCCCCCATCCCCCCCGTACCTCTCCGGCCCTCACGCGCGCGCCTCAGCCCCTCACAGGCCGGAACCGGAAGTGGAACCAGGAGGAACTTCCGGTCGTTGCCATGGCGGCCGCCATCTTGAGTACGGCGTTTCCTTTCATCCTGGGCGCCGCCATCTTGGGTGCGGCGGCTCAGCCAATCAGCGCCCGAGCGTCCCGTTGCCATAGCGACGTGGGCGCCGCCATCTTGGGTGCGGCGGCTCAGCCAATCAGCGCCCGAGCGTCCCGTTGCCATAGCGACTCGGGGGCGTGGCCAAAGGGGCGGCAGGTGCCGGAGGGCGCGCGCGGGATTTGGGGATTTTGGGGGAAATTTGGGGATTTTGGGGTTCTGGGGGGGGATTTGGGGTGAAATTTGGGAATTTTGGGGTCCTGGAAGGGGAATTTGGGGAGAAATTTGGGGATTTTGGGGTCCAGGCGGGGAATTTGGGGTGAAATTTGGGAATTTTGGGGTCCTGAAAGGGGAATTTGGGGTGAAATTTGGGAATTTTGGGGTCCTGGGGGGGAATTTGGGGTGAAATTTGGGAATTTTGGGGTCCTGGGGGAAAATTGGGGTGAAATTTGGGGATTTTGGGGTCCAGGCGGAGAATTTGGCGTGAAATTTGGGGATTTTGGGGTCCAGGCGGGGAATTTGGGGTGAAATTTGGGGATCTTGAGGTCCTGGAAGGGGAATTTCGGGTGAAATTTGGGAATTTTGGGGTCCTGGGGGTGATTTGGGGAGAAATTTGGGGATTTTGGGGTCCTGGAAGGGAAATTTGGGGTGAAATTTGGGGATTTTGGGCTCCTGGGGGGGGGAATTTGGGGTGAAATTTGGGAATTTTGGGGTCCTGGAAGGGGAATTTCGGGTGAAATTTGGGGATTTTGGGGTCCTGGAAGGGGAATTTGGGGTGAAATTTGGGAATTTTGGGGTCCTGGGGGGGGATTTGGGGTGAAATTCGGGAGATTTGGGGCTCCTGGGGGAGATTTAGGGTGAAATTTTGGGGGATTTGGGGGGTCCTGGGGGAGATTTGGGGGTCCTGAGGGATTTTGGGGTGAAATTTGGGGATTTTGGGGTCCTGGGGGGGATTTGGGGTGAAATTCAGGAGATTTGGGGGGTCCTGAGGGATTTTGGGGTGAAATTTGGGGATTTTGGGGTCCTGGGGGGGGATTTGGGGTGAAATTTCAGAGATTTGGGGACCCTGGGTGGGGGTTTGGGGTGAAATTCGGGAAATTTGGGGTCCTGGGGGAGATTTGGGCCGAAATTTGGGGGATTTGGGGGATCCTGGGGGGAATTTGGGGTGAAATTCGGGAGATTTGGGGGGTCCTGGAGGGGATTTGGGAGTCCTGAGAGAATTTGGGGTGAAATTTGGATATTTTGGGTGTCCTGGGGGGGATTTGGGGGGGTCCTGAGGGGATTTGGGGTGAAATTCGGGGAATTTGGGGATCTTGGAGAGGATTTTGAGGCTCCTGAGGTGGAAATTTGGGGGTTTTGGGTGAGATTTGGGCCATTTTTTTGGGGGGGGGTAAATTTTGGGGGTCCCCGGGGGGGTTTGGGGTGGATCCGAGGGTCCCCCCCAAGCCCCCCCTGACCCCTCTGTGCCCCTCCCCCCCTCCCCCCCCAGCTCCGGGACCCCCCAATGGCCGCAGGAGACCCCGGTACGGGGGGGGGGAGGGGAATGGGGGGTGTGGGGGGGATTTGGGGGGATTTTGGGGGGGTCCTGGGGATGGTTTAGGGGGTCCTGGGAGGGTTTGGGGTGGCTTGGGAGGGAATTTGGGGGTCCTGGGGGGGATTTGGGGGGTCCTGGGAGGGATTTGGGGGGTCCTGGGGGGATTTTGGGGGATCCTGGGAAGGTCCTGGGGGGTCCTGGAGGGGATTTTGGGGTTTTGGGGGGGGTCTCTGGGGTTATTTTGGGTTTATTTTGGTTTATTTGGGGTTTATTTTGGTTTATTTGGGGGTCTAAGGGGTTATTTTGGGTTTATTTTGGGGTTATTTTGGGGTCTTTTGGGTTTATTTGGGGTTATTTGGGTTCGTTTGGGGGGGGTTGGGTTATTTAAGGGTTATTTTGAGATATTTTGGGTTATTTTGGGTTATTTTGGGTTTATTTTGGGTTATTTTGAGATATTTTGGGTTATTTGGGGTTATTTTGAGATATTTTGGGTTATTTTGGGTTTATTTTGGGGTTATCTTGGGTTATTTTGAGATATTTTGGGTTATTTGGGGTTATTTTGGGGTTATTTTTGTTTATTTTGGGTTATTTTGGGTTACTTTGGGTTTATTTTGGGTTATTTTGGGTTTGTTTGGGTTATTTTGGGTTATTTTGAGATATTTTGGGTTTTTTTGGATTGTTTTGGGTTATTTTGGGTTACTTTGGGTTTATTTTGAGTTTATTTTGGGTTTATTTGGGTTATTTTGGGTTATTTTGGGTTATTTTGGGTTATTTTGAGATATTTTGGGTTATTTTGGGTTATTTTGGGTTATTTTGGGGTTATTTTGGTTTATTTTGGGTTATTTTGGGTTATTTTGGGCCCCCCCAGGCCGGGCTCAGCCCCAGAACAGCCCCGGGACCCCCCGGGACCCCCGGCAGGACCAGGTGGGGCTGAAACCCCCCGTGACCTCTGACCCCTGACCCCCCTCTGACCCCTGAACCCCCCGTGACCCTCCCTGAACCCCCTGTGACCCCTGACCCCCCTGTGACCCCTGACCCCCCGTGACCCTTCATTGTCCCCTGACCCCCCTGTGACCCCTCCCTGAACCCCCAATGACCCCTGACCCCCCTGTGACCCCTGACCCCCCGTGACCCTTCATTGTCCCCTGACCCCCCTGTGACCCCTCCCTGAACCCCCAGTGACCCCTGACCCCCCCCAAATTTGGGCATTTGGGACCCCCCTGACCCCTGGGTGACCCCTCTGTGACCCCTCTGTGACCCCTGGGTGACCCCTGACCCCCCTGTGACCCCTGACCCCTCTGTGACCCCTCCGTGACCCCTGGGTGACCCCTCTGTGACCCCTGGGTGACCCCTCACCCCTCCATGACCCCCTTGTGACCCCGCGGTGACCCCTGACCCCCCCCAGTGAGACCTCTGGGTGACCCCTCCGTGACCCCTCTGTGACCCCTGCAATGACCCCTCTGTGACCCCTCCGTGACCCCTCTGTGACCCCTGCAATGACCCCTCCATGACCCCTGGGTGACCCCTGGGTGACCCCAAGGTGACCCATGACCCCACCATGACCCCCTCCATGACCTCTGGGTGACCCCCCTGTGACCCCTCTGTGACCCCTGGGTGACCCTTCTGTGACCCCTGACCCCCTGGTGACCCCTGCCCCCCCGGTGACCCCTGGGTGACCCTTCTGTGACCCCCGGGTGACCCCTGGATGACCCCTCTGTGACCCCTGACCCCCTGGTGACCCCGCGGTGACCCCTGGATGACCCCGCTGTGACCCCTGGGTGACCCCACTGTGACCCCTGACCCCCCGGTGACCCCGCGGTGACCCCTGGGTGACCCCTGGGTGACCCCACTGTGACCCCACTGTGACCCCACTGTGACCCCCCCAGTGACCCCGGGGTGACCCCGGGGTGACCCCGCCCCTCCCCCAGGTCTGGGGTCTCCGGGGGTCCCTGGGGCGGCTGCGGCTGCGCGGGGAGGAGGCGCAGAGAGTGCGGGGGATCTACCTGAGGGTACGGGAACTGCTGCAGGTGAGAGACACACCTGGGATAGGTAATGACACACCTGGGGTCACACACACACCTGGGGAGGAGGCGCAGAGAGTGAGGGGGATCTACCTGAGAGTGAGGGACCTGCTGCAGGTGAGACACACCTGAGACAGGTGAGACACACCTGAGACACACCTGGGTACACCTGGGACAGGTGAGAGACACCTGGGATGGGTAATGACACACCTGGGGAGGAGGCGCAGAGAGTGAGGGGGATCTACCTGAGAGTGAGGGAACTGCTACAGGTGAGACACACCTGAGACAGGTAATGACACACCTGGGACAGGTAATGACACACCTGGGTACACCTGGGATACACCTGGGGTCACACACACACCTGGGGAGGAGGCGCAGAGAGTGAGGGGGATCTACCTGAGGGTCAGAGAGCTGCTGCAGGTGAGAGACACACCTGGGACACACCTGGGACAGGTAATGACACACCTGGGGTCACACACACACCTGGGACAGGTCACACACACACCTGGGGAGGAGGCGCAGAGAGTGCGGGGGATCTACCTGAGGGTCAGAGACCTGCTGCAGGTGAGAGACACACCTGAGACAGGTAATGACACACCTGGGACAGGTAATGACACACCTGGGGTCACACACACACCTGGGACAGGTCACACACACACCTGGGGAGGAGGCGCAGAGAGTGCGGGGGATCTACCTGAGGGTCAGAGACCTGCTGCAGGTGAGACACCTGAGACAGGTAATGACACACCTGGGACACACCTGGGTACACCTGGGTACACCTGGGACAGGTCACACACACACCTGTCTCACCTGTCTCTCACCTGTCCCTCACCTGTCTCACCTGTCTCACCTGTCTCACCTGTCTCTCACCTGTCTCTCACCTGTCTCTCACCTGTCTCACCTGTCTCACCTGTCTCACCTGTCTCTCACCTGTCTCTCACCTGTCCCTCACCTGTCTCACCTGTCTCACCTGTCCCTCACCTGTCTCTCACCTGTCTCTCACCTGTCTCTCACCTGTCTCTCACCTGTCTCTCACCTGTCTCACCTGTCTCTCACCTGT